>NC_091117.1:186092687-186095187 GCF_040183065.1 Periplaneta americana | reverse complement strand
AGTAAAGTAACCAGAGTAACGCAATATTTACAATATAAAACATAGTTTGTTCCCATTTTAAAAAAAAGAAAGTTGATTCTAATATTTTGAAAATTATTTCATGTATAAAAATACATTTCGTGTATCAGATGTCCCCTTCGATGTAATTTAACTTGTAATTGTCGGTTTGTGTATATCTGAAATATTTCACTCGCTATCGGAGATGAAAGAGTTAAGTGGGCCACCCTGTATGTAGTCTGTTGGCTTTCCACGTCCGCTTAATTTATTAACCGAGAACCACATATTTTTTTTTTAAGACGTCTGTTGGCTGAATATTATAAATTAAAGGCTTAGCAACATTCATTAGAATCAGTTTTGATGTTTTTTTTTTTGTTTGTTTTAAAACAGAATATCCGGTCAGTGGCGTAGCGTCAATGTAAGCTAAAAAGCTTAGCTTCCCCAGTTAATAATAATTTCATAATAAATCTGCAGTTTATGGAGAAAATTATTTATTAATTTTAATAGAATGTATATTTACGCGTTAAATGTTGTGATGCGGCAGCTCAGGATGATTTGTGATGCAGCAGCAAACAAGAAGCCTGCACACACCAGCTTCCAAGCAGACTGGTTTCTTTTGTGTAATCCACCCCGCAGATTTTCCATCCCTTTCTAACTAAACTACCCTAGTCGCAAGGCTCGCAAGAAGCTAGCTTTAACATTTAAAATAAGTAGTTTCCGAGTTATCCCTTTTCGTCAGTTGTGTTCAGTTGAAGTGTTAGTGTGCACTGTGGCTGATATAATAAATAATGAGCGAAATAACAGTTCCTGACACTAATTTATTTGAATTTTTAGGACAATTGTATTATCAAGACTGATTTACGAACAAAAGTGTGATTTAAAAAACAAATAACCGACTCCCTTGCTGTCAATGAAGGACACAACTAAAAGACAGACGCATACTTACGTAATGATACTAATATTGATTTCTCTAAGTATGACAGGGAGTGAGCTAATGTTATACGTATTGTATACGTGTCTATTTGTTAGAGATATGTGTAAACCGTGAAATCATATTTTACTACGTATCATTTGAGGTCATGCCTCATTGGTGTTACTTACGATGTTCCAACCAATCTTCGACTGCTGACTTGACATTGACTACTATTTATTTTAAGACTATTTTTGTAATACGTTTTCTCACATTGCATGAAAGACAACTTGAGTTAGCTCCCCCTGCTCAAAATTTCATGCTACGCCACTGTATCCGGTCTATTGACTCTAATAGCCCTATTGATTCTGAATTCATAATCCTAAAATAATATATTTTGCATAGGCTTTTTCAAGTACTTTATTGGGATCGCATCTAAGGGTTATGTTTTTTTTTAGTTTGTTATTTTAGGACGCTTTATCAACTATTCTGATTATCTAGCGTCTGAGTGAAGAGTACATCGCCGAAAATTACCCAGCATTTGCTCTTGATGGGTTAAGGGAAAATGGCGAAAAAAAACTTCAACCAGTAACTTATCCCAACCAGGATTTGAACTCAGGCCCGTTCGTTTCACGGTCAGGCAGGCCAAAGGCTGGTTCACAATAAACAGAACGGAAATCACAAAGAGAACAAGAACGGAAATATTGTTAAAATAAATGTATTTAAATGTGAACATTCACAATTAACGAGAAGCTTACCGGAGCACGGGAACGGGAACGTGAAATTGTAAATGTCCGCAGTTAAATACATTTTAACAATATTTCCATTCTCGTTCCCGGTTTATTGTGGACCAGCCTCAACCGTTACTTCACAGCGGTGGACTACGGGTTATCTTCCGTAAAGAATATTCTATTTCAACTTAATGCGCATCCCAGATTTTTGCTGTGTTATTAATTAGCATATGGCGACGGTGTCCTTCACATTAGGAATGACCTACCTGCAGCGGTCTTTGAGAGCTGTCCTTCCTTAAGGAGATTCAAGAATAATATAAAAAGTTGTGTATAAAGTGCAAATTAAAATTAAGGTGACACTCAACATTTAATTTTTTAAGGTGACATGTATTTATCTAGCCTGACGAGTTTACTTCCTTGGTTTGAATTGTAAATTATTTAAAAATAGCGTGTAAGAGGGCCTTAGACTAGAGTACTATGTAAGAAAATATGTCAAAGGACAAAAGCATTCTAAACGAAGTACATCTGTTGCAATGAGTACTTAAAGAACATGTAAAAAATTTAAATCCACAAATTATTATTTGCATTCCTAATTCCGTTGAATTTCACAAATCAGTTAATAACGACTGATATAATTTTATGGTTCATGGAGGATACAAAAATAATGTTAAGAATAATAGTCGTGGCAGTATGTTACGTGCTTGTCGCTGTATTATGCAACTTCTATAGTGAAGACAATTAAGGCTGGTCCACAATAAACCGGGAACGGAAACGACAACGAGAACGGAAATTGTTCAAATAAAGGTAGGCCTATTTAAATGTGAGCATTTTATTGTGAACCAGCCTTTAGCTACCATTCTCA
>NC_091117.1:186062687-186087687 GCF_040183065.1 Periplaneta americana | reverse complement strand
TTATTTAAAAATAGCGTGTAAGAGGGCCTTAGACTAGAAATGTTTAGTTTAAATGTAGTTCTGTTTATAAGTATGCATAAGGATGTAATTATTTGACTTATTTGAACTGTTGTATCAGTGAAGCGAGGTGAGTCAGTGAAGTTATGGTTTTACAGTGCAGTGAACAGTTCCGATCAGTGATAATTTATAGCGTCAATGAAATGTGTTCTATAGTGTCAGTGAAATGTGTTACAGAGTGTCAGTGAAATGTGTGCTAAAGTGTCAGTGAAATGCGTCATAGTGCCACTACAAGGAATGAGATGAGAGTAAAGTGAAAGACTTACTTACTTACAAATGGCTTTTAAGGAACCCGAAGGTTCATTGCCGCCCTCACATAAGCCCGCCAGCGGTCCCTATCCTGTGCAAGATTAATCCAGTCTCTATCATCATACCCCACCTCCCTCAAATCCATTTTAATATTATCCTCCCATCTACGTCTCGGCCTCCCTAAAGGTATTTTTCCCTCTGGTCTCCCAACTAACACTCTATATGCATTTCTGGATTCGCCCATACGTGCTACATGCCCTGCCCATCTCAAACGTCTGGATTTAATGTTCCTAATTATGTCAGGTGAAGTGAAAGACTATTGAAACTTATGTAGGACCTATACATAATTATGTAGGCTGTATTGTAAAATTAGGTATTTTATTTATGTTTTATTATTATTATTATGTTAAATTGTATTGTGTATTCTTATTGTATTGTGTATAAAATTGTATATGTGTTGTAAAATTGTATTGTGTATTGTAAATTTTATTGTGTATTGCTTATCATTTTATTGTGTATTGTTAATATTGTATATACCACTGCCACCGGGTGCTTGCCCACTTGCAGTGTAAATAAATATATACATACATAGGAGGTAACGTATCTATCACGCGTATGGCATGGATGAGCAAGAGAAGACAAGAGATAGGACGAAACATAAAAACGCTGCGATCTCTGTACCAAAACTATAGCAAAATAAAAACCGTATTTATTATCAATCTACCTATGTACAGTATTAACATTAAATGTTAAGAAGCGCTGCAGGAGACATTGTTGCTGCGCCACGAGGCGGCTCTAGTGCCCCGCTGATCGGAGAGCGGTCGATGCACGTCTCCTTGTCACCATAGCAACCGCCACCCTCCCGCCTTCCCAATTCGCTTCCCATCAACAAGTTTGTGATAATGTTTTAATTATCGCACTTCCGAACTCTTCGATATTGCATCTGAATATATGAATTAAGACCTACAAGACGCCGAAATCAATTCAGATCGCTGTTATTCTGTTCAAGAGCGAGATGAACAACGCCATTAACGTTTTACGTCACTAATCCTATTCGCTTGCAGTGCAAGGAAGATTCTTACTACGCTGCTTCTTCTTCGAGAAGAGTTACATCATTTAAATGTTTTGACCTTTCATTCAACCAACACGATCGGGCCTCCCTGACTGTGTAGCCAGAGCGAAACAGGGCCACCGCGGAGATGTCCTAGCGTAAGTACCGGTACAAAATGATTGAGAACACCAGACACCGGCAAAGCAGACAATACACGCCCGTAACTGTCTGCCGTCAGGCTTGGGTTCCGGCGCAGCTGCGGAGCAGGTTAAAATTTGGGACTGGCCCATTCAGCCCGCGTTTTATAAGCTCAATCCAGGCGGGACCCGAGAAAGCTTGTCTGTGTGCTCGTATTGTAGAGTGACTTGCATTCAGGTATCACGGTTATCATGAAATAGTATTAGTTAGAAATCTAAGTTCGTTGGCTATTTAGTCTCTTAAAAAAAATCTGTATTTTCTGGTAAAATAAGGCAGAAAATTATTAATTAAAGTAACCTAGTTTTACAATTTACTGCACTACAGAATTTAATAAAATAATAAGATAAATATTATACATTTCATTTTCCTGCAGTGTGTCTGACTCAACAAAATAATAACATTTCTTAACTTGTGACTAGTTAAAAAAAGAAAAGAAGAGAAGAGGGGAAGGGAAGGGAAGGGAAGGGAAGGGAAGGGAAGGGAAGGGAAGGGAAAAGGGAAAGAGGAAAGGAAAGGAAAGATAAGGGGAAAGAAAAGGAAAGATAAGAAAAGGATAGGATAGGATAGGAAAGGGGAAAGGGGAAGAGAAAGAAAAGGAAAGGAAAGGAAAGGAAAGGAAAGGAAAGGAAAGGAAAGGAAAGGAAAGGAAAGGAAAGGAAAGGAAAGATGTTGAAAATACACTGGTAACAATTATTATGAATATCAACAACTATTATAGGCTGATCAATTATCACCTCAAATCCTGTGGAAATGTTTATTAATGCAGGCCAATTGCAGATATGCGCAAAAACGGTCTAAACCTCATTCTTTTAAAAAATAAATAGGGTAAATTGAGTTTTGAAAATGCTATAAGACCAGAACAATAATCAGAAGAACTTCGATGAGATAATGCTGAAAATACACTGGTAACAATTATTATGAATTATTAGGCTGATCAACTATCAATTCCTCAAGGATCAATATTAGGTCCCCTACTTTTTCTAGTGTTTATAAATGATCTTGCCCCCCTAAAAGATGTAGGTCATCCCATATTATTTGCAAATGACACAAGTATAGTAATTACAGCCAATAACTCCAACACATTCCAATCTTCAACAGAGGAAATTCTCTTCAAAATATGTGACTGGTTCTCAGCAAATAATTTGGTATTAAATTGTAACAAAACTATCATACTGTAATTCAATTTAAATCCTGTCCAAATTCAAGGTCGCAAATTTCTAGCGCAATAATTAATAATAGATCCCTATTAGAAACAACAACAACCAAATTTCTTGGCTTAAAAATCGATAATGTGTTAAATTGGAAAAATCATATTAAAGAAATTACCCCCAAACTAAATTCAGCTTGTTTTGCTATTAGATCTATGCAAAAGATAGTAAATATCAATACCTTAAAAACAATATAATTTGCATACTTCCACTCGGTAATGAGTTTTGGAATAATACTCTAGGGAAATTCCACAGATAGTAACAATATATTTCTATTACAAAAAAGAGTAATTAGAATAATAGTAGGTGCCAAATCTAGGGAATCGTGTGGGACTATTTTCAAAAAACTACAAATAATGCCCATGGCTTGTCAGTATAACTTTTCATTAATAATCTTCCTCGTATGTAATCGTGAAAACTTTGTAACTAATTCAACAGTTCATAGCATAAATACACGTCAAAAAAATGACTTTCATACTCCATCGGCAAGTCTATCGTGCTATCAAAAAGGAGTGCGTTATATGGCAGTAAAACTTTTTAACAGCCTCCCTATCGATATAAAAAATGAAACTCAAAACATAAAATTATTTAGAGCCAAATTGAAGAAGTACCTAATTTCTCACGCCTTCTATTCTGTAGGTGAATTCATGACATTCAATAACACTTCATGAAAATGATACTAAAACTTTGTGTTGTACTAGTAGACTACATTGTAAATCTCTTCTGTATATATTTCATCTAGACTGTGACTATAAATTAATATTTTATAATAGTATTAAGTTTTTTTACTTGTTCCATATTCTAGCTGTAAGCAATGTATGAATACCATGGAATGTTAATAAATACAATACAATACATCTCAAATCCTGTGGAAGTGTTTATTAATGCAGGCCAATTGCAGACATGGGCAAAAACGGTTTGAACCTCATTCTTTTAAAGAGAAAATAAATTGAACTTCGAAAATGCTATAAGACCAGAACAATAATCAAAAGAACTTCGACGAGATATATTTAACCTCCACGATGCTTCCTTATGTTAGACCACTCATAAAGAGCTAGTATCCCTTGCAGCCAAGAGATAACAGCAATAATATGGAAATTTTCCATTTTTAGAGATAGACCGGTTTTATCAACAACATATCTGCTCTTACACCTATTATCAGGCAGTATATCTCACTTGATGATATGTGTCGGGGAAGAACAACTGTTTAGTTCGATTAGTGTAATATGTTACTAGTCAGCGAGATGTATGCAACGGAGGGACAAAGGAACTGATCATCATATCCCACTATCTCCTGGCTCAGTTGCCTCATGAGTGATGCCTCATTGGTGTCACTTATGAGGTTCAAACCTGGTCGAAGAGTTGACTAAACAGTATCTACTCCGGTTTTGATAGCCATAACAATAGTCTTCATAACGTGTACTGTGTTCATGCAAATTTGTCAGCTGCTTTCAGTTTTATTTGCAGCAATACACCGAGCATGGTGATTTTACTAATGCAAAATCTAATTTGCATAAAAACCTCATAAACCTTATTTCATTGTAAAGGCACAGCAGCTTTTTAGGGAAAAAAAAAGAACCATGAGTTCACAAAGTGCCACTTCAATTAACACAAATTATCTCATAAACATTTACTTCAATGGGTCCTAAATCATTTAAGTACATGAAATTATAAAACACAGTGTTCAGCCATATGTAATAATATCGATTTGTCACTCTCATTTAAATCTGTAGATAGATTACACATGATACCTTACGGTTGTTCGTGGGACACAAACCAACACACGAATGAATGAATGAATGAATGAATTTAGCCATTATGTGCCGTGAAGGGCAAAGGTCTCCTATAAAAGGGATGGCTCGTTATTACTCGCCTCGTGAGCCATTTCACTTTGTCGGTCTGTATACCTTTAAAACTAATGTATACTATATAGCAATAGTCATCATTGTAACCTATTAACACTATACACTGTAACATTCCTAACTACTTCTAGTTCGTATTAGTCCTAGTTCTTTCCACTGAGATCTGTCCCTTGCTTTTCTTGACCACTGTTTGCCCGTCGTCTTCACAAACATATACGCCCATCTGAGTCGTGGTCTTCCCTGGTTCCTTCTTTTTTTTCAGTAGGTTATTTTACGACGCTTTATCAACATCTTTGGTTATTTAGCGTCTGAATGAGATGAAGGTGATAATGCCGGTGAAATGAGTCCGGGGTCCAGCACCGAAAGTTACCCAGCATTTGCTCATACTGAGTTGAGGGAAAACCCCGGAAAAAAACTCAACCAGATAACTTGCCCCGACCGGGAATCGAACCCGGGCCACCTGGTTTCGCGGCCAGACGCGCTGACCGTTACTCCACAGGTGTGGACTGGTTCCTTCTTCCGATATATGGGTCCCACATGGTGGTCGCGTGCGTCCATCTTGAGTGCTCCATTCTCGTCACGTGTCCCCCACCACTTCAACTTAAATTTCGTCATCATGGCACGTTCTGCTGCATCGTATGTGTTGGCCAGTTTTTGTAGACTGTCGTTTGGAAGCTGGTCTTTTAGCGTGACTCCTAATATTTTCCTCTGCATCTTTCTCTGGCAAGTTTGAATCGCTGTATATTGCTTCGTAGACAGAACCCATGTCTGACACCCGTATAGGATTACTTGTAGGATGCAGGTCTCACACAACACACACATAAACATACAAATAACAAACACCAACACAAGGTATGGACTGGATTAGAGGTAACAGGTGGGAAAGCCCATGTGCGCAGTGTCCAGTGGTATAGACTGACAGATTATGCTACCCCCAAATTTCTACGTGAGCGAGAAATCGTAAATAAATTCTGAATAGACCCCTTTATTAGGGGCAAATTTATTTTCGATTTGGCATGACTTTTCAAGGATTCGACCGGGTCCTTGCACTTAAGGTTGCTTGGCCCATTGTGCGTCCTTCATTGCGATGATTGTTCAAGTCAGAGAGATGGTCTCGGGGCGTTCGTGATTCCGGTGCTGACAGATCGGCCATCCTGTCTCAGCCCTCATAGAACCAGGTCCCGTCTCAACCAGGCCTCAGGAGCAAGAGTCCTAAGTCCTTCCTACGGCCCGTAACACACTTGAAGAGTTTTCGCTAGCGAGAAATGTGTTGCGAGAAAGAGGCGAAGAGCCTTCCTCCACACACTTGGCGAGTTCTTGTTATCACAGATCACACCTCGCTATGATCATCTATGCACTGCCTTCATGCAGAAAGCATCTTTCTGATTATAGTAATCACTAGTTGGGGGAAATATTATAGGTTATGTATTTACGTATATTGTCGTACTTAAATATATAACCTGTAAGTCTATCGTCGTACTTCACAAATTATGTACGAACGCTATGTTGAATCTGAGTATTCAGATGATGAGGAAATGGAGTTACATGAACATGTTTTGTTCATGAAAAGAAGAAGTAGGTCTAAAATTAAAGCCAGAAATATCTGAAAATCACATTGTATCTTACGAAAATAAGGGCGAGTTTTGGACACTGGTTTCGATTCGAATGATGATATGTTTAGGCGTTATTTCAGGTTCAATGGACCACAGTTTTTTTTTTTTTTTTTTTTTTTGCCATTCATGATATGATAGAGAATTCTTTGCTATATTCTGATTAAAATTACGTAAACTGTTAACACATATAGATACATTATTTCAAATATTTAATCAATACTATTAAATCTCATCAAAATAAAATATATCCCTATTTATTTTCAGATAATCTGATATTTGTCTCCAGATTTCTTCTTTAAGTTTCGTGTTTTTATAGTTTCCATCCCGTGTATCATATAAATAGGCCTACGGATGATATCATACTAGTTCGATAAGTTTCTGACTGCAATTATCAGCCATGTTTTCTCATTTTCAAATAAAAACAATACAATTCATCGCCACCTGTGATATCGTTTTCTACATTCAATCGTCATAAAGAGTATAAATGTCAAACATCTTTGATAAATGTGTCAAGAAAATTCGCTGAGCTACCGATTCCAGAGAGAAACTCGCGCGAGGTTTTTGTCTTGAGCGAGAATCTCTTCCAGTGTGTGGACGTCCATTTGAATCCATGTTATCAATTTTTTAATTTTCTCGCAACACATTTCTCGCTGGCGAAAACTCTGCAAGTGTGTTACGGGCCTAACAGTATCGGGAACCGTATTACATCAAACACTTCACTACGGCCTATTTTGATTGAAGATAATAGATGAAATGATATGAAGATGGAGGGTGTTAGTGGAATAGTATACGTAAACGGGAGTACCCCTAAAAAAATGAATTTTTAACGGTTGCTTTGTGCACCACAAATTCAGTCACGACCTGGCCGGGACTAGAACCCGGGCCGTCCGGATGAAAGATCAGCGAGCTAGCGCTTAAGTTACAAAAGCCACTGCACAGCTCTTTTACGTTCCGTAAATCTACAACACGAAATCAATAGCCTGTCTTCTCTTCTGGAAGCAAAGCATGCTTCGGAATTTATCGTCATTTAAAATCCAACGCCCTCGGCGAGGATGGAAATCGCGAACCTTGGATTCAGCGATTAACATGTAATCGCAAGACCAGCGAGGACATCAAAAAAACACATACACACAAACATACAGGGGCACGCACGTAAGTGTATATCTGTGGTAGCCTACTTATGTAATGAGGAAGAAAACTAGTTTAAAAATAGTCGCATCAGGATAAGGTCCACCTGGACTCCTCGGCTGCAAATTAGACAGCGCAGTACGAACACCAATAACGATAATTACGAAATAGGTCGTACTTCCGCCAGCACTGTCCTGCAAGACGCAACAATTGTTCTCAAAATAACTCTACATATAAACGTGAAACTAATTATATCACTGCGAAATGTGTAGTCTATTGAACGCTCTCAAACAAAATATATTTTTTTCTGTTAATCTAAACTCTGTTACGTTTCTCTCTCGATTCCAAGCCCCATTAACGATAATACTATTAGTCGGTGAACAGTTGTAAACAAAGCGCAACGCGGCAACCTTATTCTCTGCCCAGTCGTTCGTAGACTCCGGTTATGCAGAGATCTTGCTATCACTAACGATGCATCAGATTACAGAGAATCTCAGATATTCTATTACCTTTCGTAACGAATGGGCCGGATTTTTATGTAATATCAAGGTGTGAAATTATGTACATATTTAAGTAAGAAAAATAAGCTGAATATGTATCAAAATATGTAAAATCACGAAAATATTTAATATCAATATTTGGCAGGTATAGGATAGATAAGACTCTCCAGTTGTGATTTCATAGAGCACCCGACTTTTTTACCGCACACACTTGACACATTACTATTTTTCCATCTGTAGTGAAAGCTTCGTCCATCGCAATCCAGGATTTCATTTTTGTCGTTAGGGTTGAAAATATAGGGGTCATTTTAGTTAGTTAAAAGCAGTAGATAAACTCACTTGCACTTTATACTGTAAGTACTACTAAAACTAGAGAACTGAGTGAAATGAATGACATAACAGAACTGCAAGCAATGTTTCGCTTTACTGGATTATGAGAAAGTAGGAGATGTGGGACACATGCATTTTAGCTGCTCTCTGTAAGAAACAATGTACCTACTAAAACCTCAAACTATAGGCATTTACAAACTGTTGTTTGAAAAATGACATTCCTGTCTCATTCAGAAGGGTAGGATTATTCCAGCCGAGAACCATACTTAATAATTGCTCGGAAAATCCCATTTCCGTATAGGGCTACTATTTATTTTAATCTTTCAACATCTTCCAAGTTTGTTCCTTTACTCCAGATTCTTTTCAAAAGTCGGCTACTTTATTGCGGCTCATGTCACATTTGATACGGATTTTCCCTGGAAGGATTAGGAAGAGGGTGGGTGAGGTTGCAAATTGCATGGGAACGGCTTGTTAAGACGTGTTAAGAACAATTCTAGTTCGAGACAAATCATGCCATCCTCATCCCACTCCACCGCATGAAGGCAACGCTACTTTCTGAGTGATTTTTTACAATACAAGGTAGATGTATGAGAAAGGTTGCTTTTTGCTCACTCATATTTACAGTGAGCGATATGGGGTGAATGCCTCTATTACTTTCTGGAATTAAGTACGTTATGTTTCGTTCCGAAATATATCCTTTCTTGGGTAGGTAAAAAGGCTTCTTAAATCTGTGTATTTCAAATTGTAAACTTTCCCATCAAAAGTTTTCTCCCCTCTCCCCCCTTTTAGAAAAGTAAAAATGAATAAAACTCCTAAATATGTAGATATATGTAATACCAAGCCATAATATCTAATGTGAGGTAAATATGTAAAAATATGTAGTATCAAATTTTAATATATAAAAGGTAATTACAAGATTCGCAAAGATTTGTTATTTATATACTGTTAAGTTGAAAGGAATATAATATGTAATTACATAAAAATCCGGTCCCTAATTATTAGTAAGGAATTTACACACGACGTATAAACGAGCTACTCATTGTATAAGACAGTTAAACGTTTGTATATAGAGTTTTTATTAGTAAGACCGAGATAAAATATTATTAATACTATTTCAATACGTGGTAAATGTTTAAATACTCGTACAACATCTACGTTATTGTTTATGTTACCTCCATTTATTGTCAAACGATTAAATTAATACTAATGGTTTCTTTTGCCAAATACGAACTATTTCAATTGATCAATGTACAGTGCATACATTTTATCTCCCCTGCTCGCGAATATAGAGCGGTCGCGGGAGTGCATAGCTCAGATGTACGCATCTGAATGTATTGTACCTACACGGCATAGTTACAACGTTCGATCACAGTCTAGTATATACAGTCACGAAGCTCAATACGTAGTAAATATACATCCATAGACAGTTGCTAACCACTAGGATCGCTACTATCGCCTCATCACAGACAATGCGAAATAGTACCTGCACAGTCTATTGTTCCTAGTACCCTCAAAACTCAAGCTTCGTGACTGTATATACTAGACTGTGGTTCGATGCCACATTACACTGAAAAGAAATGTAACTAAGTTGATTATAATGTAAATGAAATGGAAATAAAAAAAAAACATGAAAGCGAAATACCTCACATTTAGCCTACAAAGCAGAATAGACAAGAATATCTGATACAACACGTGGTTAGTCTGTTAAAATAATGATAGGGGTACTCAACACACACTAATAACAGAGTACAATACCATATTCTATTTTTCCTTCAGTTTAAGCAGTATGAACAAGACCTGTCTGTCCAAAGCAAAATGTAAGAACTATACCTTTCTTCGGATTGAGACTTGCATATTACTGAAGGTAAGTAAGCGTAAGTATTTTTATTCAGTAAGTAACAACGATGGTATAAAATTAAATAACCAGACGTCCCCATTTCCAGGGATAGTCTCTCATTATTATTGTTCATTGAGAATAAACTTTCCCGATTTTGTCTCCAGAAAACAAATTCGCCCTCTGAAGTTTCACTTTTATTGCATTAACATTTTACTCGAAGATGACAAAGTTTACTTTAAGTGAAATATGAACTTTAAAGCAGAGACATGACTAGACTCCGGCAAATGAAATTAAGTTTCTTCGAAATGTAGCAGACTGCGCAGAATTGGATTACAAGAAAAACGAATCAATCAGGAGAGGACTAAATATATTTGAGTTACATGAAAAATTGATGTGAACTTAGTAATAACTGGATATAACATATACTGTACATAAAATGGAAGCTACTAGAATTGCGCCATTTTTTTTTTTTAATCAGAGACCGGCTAGCAAATGAAGTAAGGTTATAGGACGACTTAGAGCAGGTGTGTCCAATCCACGGCCAGCGGGCCGCGTGCGAAAGTCGATGAAATCGCGTGGGGTCCGCAGATACATTTTATAATTTCGAAATAAAAAATCTGCCTAAATTGATTCTAGGACACTGAAAAACAGAAATCCTAAATCGTTTCCGATACATCTCCGCGCGAACTTTTACGTTAACAACAGCGGCGGATTTTCAGGGGAGGCAAGGGAGTCCCTGCCTCCCCTAACATTTTACCAGAACACAATATGACAGTATTAATTCCAGCTGAATTAAGATCACAGACAAGTTATAGCAAATGGCGAACATTTTCCTTTTACGGTATATTAATTTTACTATTCACTTCGACTAAGATGTAAGTTACGTCAAGTCGACTACATCCAGTTGGTGATGCCCGCTGGCTATACTGTAGATCAGTGGTGGGCAAAATGAACGCAACCCACAAGACAAGATTTAAATGGCAACTACATACTGTGGAAGGGATTGCACTCTACAGTGCAGTGACGGATTTACAGACAGTTGCGCCACTACACTCCTACCTACCATTTGTAATTAGAAGAGTTCATTCACGTGATATTTAATTAATCATTTTTCAAAGCAATTTCTTCGAAATTGGGATTTATATCTGTGCATGCTATTTTCAGTTGTGCAAGGAGATGAGCATCGCTTAAGCGAGATCTGTGGCTGGACTTTATAAATTTCATTTTAGAAAACAGCTGTTCGCACTGGTAGGTTGATGAATACATACCGTCATTTTCCATAACTATGGTCTTGGAACACAACTATGATCCACGATACAACCATTCAAAGATCACTGTAGAAGTAATATAGACCGTTCGTAGATAGCTGCAGTGACTTGAATTCAAACTACAGCAAGAATATAGATAAACGAGGTACTACGTTATGGAGTACAAAATTTGATTAGTTGTATCGTGGACAATAGTTATGTTCCAGGACCATAGTTATGGGAAATGACGGTACTCATTATTTTTTAAGCAAACTGTCTAAGCAGTGGATATGTAGTACTGGACATCTTTTAAAAAATTTTAGCCCCCAGTAGACCTTCACATTCTGCTTTCAAGAAGCCATCATTCTGCAAATCCAGTGCCTCTAACTGCAATTCTGGGATAACATTTTCAATTTAAACATGAAAAGGAGTGGCAAAAATATTGAAATCTTTCTCCATCCTTTGAAAATCACTGAATCTGTGTTCTTTGAACTATAACAGGTGATCTATTTTAAGAATGTACATATTTAAGTTCGCGTCCTGAATATTTGTAACTGATCCTAAACATAAGAAATGAAAGAACCGCCTTTCTTGTAAGTGTGATATCCTCTCGATTCCTATGATTCTGCGAAAGACATTGTGTCACTAATGAAGCTCCGAAGTACAGCTATCCAGTATAATTCGTCACGTACACGCGCAGTATTTTCATGGAGGGGGGAAGGGGAAGGTAGGGGGTAAGTTTGATGCTTCGCTGAGGTCTGAAATACTGTGGCAATGCCGCAGGAATTCCCGCCATTGGTGTAGATAGTACAAATAATTCGTACCGAAAAATAACAGACAGCGCTGTAACCTGTATAGTCGACATCTAGCAGCCTGCAGTGTCTATGCGAGAGCAAGAGAGAGGAGACAGCTACATCACTCTGCTCCCCGGTAACCATGACAACAGCAGTTCAACCAATAATATAGCTGCTTAGCGGAGTGTTTAAACTTAGCTAGAACGCGTGAGGGGAGCCGAATTTGGAAACGTCCTACCCACCGCTGACAACTGTACTGCTTATAGTCACAGCTGGTTTCGGCTGTATTGGGAAGCTCTTTCTCTCTTTCTCTGTTATTGGTTTTAGAAAATTGAGTAACGTGTTCTTAGTTTTCTCTCCCTGCGTAGAAGTTTTCTTTTATGTTGGTAGGTTTTTCCCTTGTTTGAGGGTGTTCCTGTTATTTTTTTTCTTTTGTATTCCGAGATGTATTTATTTATACAGTATATTAAATATATCGAGAGTTTAGAAACAAATGCAGATTTGTCTCTAGCTTCTTCTAGTATCAGTTGTTCAGTATGTTGTGATCTAATTGATCGGTTTCCGAAGAAAGAGGATCGTGGAGTGAATTTGCTGTAAAATTATGCTATGCAATAGTAATGAGCAAGTCCCGGATTCTTAGGTTCCAATCCATTTTATTGCTATCTCGTTACTCTCGAAATATTGCTTTTCTTAATAGTTTTATGTAGCAATGAATAATATTTTAAAATTTAATATGACCTAAAAGACTTAATTCGTAGGTTAGGATTTAAAATGTCCTAAAGAGAGGCAATCTTTACCAAGCCGCTATAATATTATATTAACAGTATGTTGTTTATTTTTATTTTTTTTTTTTCCCCGTAAAATTATATAAATTCCTAAACATAAGATTCAAAATCCTAAAGAAATCCTAAAACATAGATTGAAAACCTAATTTTAGTTTCTTGAAACCTGTAAATTCTGCGCTTTATTTTTATATTCTCGTCAGTCACGTCTTGGCCACCTCAACTTTCAAACCCACCGTCCGTCACTGGTTAACAATAAAGAAACTTCAAATGTTTTGGGGGTAAACTACCACGCCTTGATGGAATTCCAGTAAATCTGTTATTTCCGTTATTAACAAACATGTTTGTCTCTTTGATCTCTACGTCCAGTGCTGAACGAGCGGTAGTCTGTGTACCTTTCAGAGTGCAGTTTCTGCCCGATGTTTTGCGCAATTTAGGTTAGTGAAATAGGTCAAATAGAAACATATTTTCAGCTTACAGTTGTTCACTCACAAGCAGTGGCAGTATTAAATTTGTGGAGTTAGTGGTAATGCGATTAGGTTTTCACTGCTGTTTAAGGGGTTAGGTACAGCTTACAGTAGTAAAATTTTGCAAATATTCAAAATTTTTTTCCTCCATTAATATATTTTGTACAATAATGAAAATTAGTATGTGTAAAACACTATCCATTTGCTATGTGGAAAAAATACTTTTACGGTTAAAAAAAAAAACATTTACTTTTTTTTTTTTTCTCCAAAATTCAGTTCACCGTGCAGTGATGAAATTTTTTGTGTGTATTTATGCATGTCATACTACAATATGATGCATGATCACTTCTCTACTTTGATTGATAAAAAATAAATTCATTTAAAAATGATCAAATATCAGTATTTTTTTTCTAACACAAAATAAAAAAAAATTTATTAAGGAATTTAGTTGAAAGAACATGATATTGTACACATGAGTTTCAGTAATAAAATAAAAGAGAGGACATGAAAAAGTTAACAAGTTTATGAGTTATGAGGGAAACGCTTAATCATTGCACAATAAACTGCCATCATTTTGAATTTTGAAAACAAAAATATAAATAATATTTTTAAATCGTAAAAATATTTTTTTTCATATAGCAGAAGGAGAGTGTTTTACACATACCAATTTTCATTATTGTACAAGATACAGTAATGGAGGAAAAAAATGTTGGATATTTCCAAAAATGTTACTGGTGTAAGATGACGTAAATATGTTAGCAGAAAATACACAAACGATTAGGGAAAACACGGAAATTTTACTTGAAGCAAGTAAAGCGATCGGTTTGGAAGTAAATCCCGAAAAGACAAAGTATATGATTATGTCTCGTGATCAGAATATTGTACGAAATGGAAATATAAAAATTGGAGATTTATCCTTCGAAGAGGTGGAAAAATTCAAATATCTTGGAGCAACAGTAACAAATATAAATGACACTGGGAAGGAAATTAAACGCAGAATAAATATGGGAAATGCGTGTTATTATTCGGTTGAGAAACTCTTATCATCCAATTTGCTGTCCAAAAATCTGAAAGTTAGAATTTATAAAACAGTTATATTACCGGTTGTTCTTTATGGTTGTGAAACTTGGACTCTCACTCTGAGAGAGGAACATAGGTTAAAGGTGTTTGAGAATAAGGTTCTTAGGAAAATATTTGGGGCTAAGCGGGATGAAGTTACTGGAGAATGGAGAAAGTTACACAACACAGAACTGCACGCATTGTATTCTTCACCTAACATAATTAGGAACATTAAATCCAGACGTTTGCGATGGGCAGGACATGTAGCACGTATGGGCGAATCCAGAAATGCCTATAGAGTGTTAGTTGGGAGACCGGAGGGAAAAAGACTTTTAGGGAGGCCGAGACGTAGATGGGAGGATAATATTAAAATGGATTTGAGGGAGGTGGGGAGTGATGATAGAGACTGGATTAATCTTGCTCAGGATAAGGACCGATGGCGGGCTTATGCGAGGGCGGCAATGAACCTTCGGGTTCCTTAAAAGCCATTTGTAAGTAAGTGAGCTGTACCTAACCCCTTAAAACTGTGTGAATGTTATGTTTAGTGATAATTCTTATTGTTAATAAGTGTTGGTTATGACTTCTCAATCCAGCATCAAGAGAAAAAAAAGATCTCAGACAAGCGAAGTGGATAAATCAGTTTCTTTTTTTCTGAAATAAACAACAAAGGCTTGTCTTTGGTTTAATCTATAATGAAGCAGTTTCTGTTTATAAGCGATTGTGTTTGCTCATGCAGCTGTACATTGCACATTTACTATATAACGAGCACATTTCCTCGAGATAAAGATGTAGGAAACAATAAAGTGCATGTTTATTTATATCAGCATACCTAAGTTCATTGACGAAAGTAGGTCGAAAGGCTTTATCAGTAATTCCATTTGACGACGCACTGTTAAATATGGTATTTCGAATTCTGATGCTCGCTACCTTTGTCGATTTACGAAGTGACCGTTCGGCGGATTCGGCAACTGCAGCATATGAATTGAATTTCTTCTTCTTCCTTTATTTATAGAAGTTCTACTGGGTGTTCAGTTCAAAATGTGTCTTGGCTCGCTGTATGCCGTCATGTGGCTAGCTGATGAGCCTAGAGAATTCAATCTTCCTACACTTCCGCAGCTCAGGTGTATAATCTAAGAGGCAGAGAAGTTGGCTAGCAAGTACGGCGTTCATTCTGAAGAGTACGTGCCGATACGTACGGTAACGCCGGTAGTGGCAGGAATGTGAACTGTTTGGAAATACGTACTGTCGGGATATGGGGAGAGGGTTAAGACGATTACTTACGTATTTGTTGACATTAACTTCGACGGTCAACATGAACACGGAGCATTTGATTTGTGTTGTGGAATGTTACCGTACGCAACCGATGATAACAAATACCCTGCGTACGACTTGCCGGCGCAAAACACAGTTCGAAAGAGGTTATGGTAGCACACAGACCGTACAGACCGCCATCTGTTGCTACGACGTTCAAGTTATACCGTACACGTTCTCAAGTTCAGATTGAAGAACGCCTTAAATAATAGGCAACTTCTCTAACATATCAGCTGAAACTCGCTTCAAATCGGTGACCCAACAACAGTGACGTCATGACACATTTTGAAATGAACACCCAGTATTCAGGCCTGTTCATTCATTAATGGTTTTCTTCCCAAGAGCAGGTCATTCACTGCAAATCCAGCATTCTCCAATCTTTCCTATCTTCTTCTTAGCTCCGTATATGATCCATATATCTTGATATCGTCTATCATCTGATATCTTCTTCTATCCCAAACTCTTCTCTCGTTCACCATTCCCTCCAGTGCATCCTTGAGCAGAGTTTCTTCTCAGCCAGTGACCCAACCAATTTCTTTTTCTCTTCCTGAACAGTTTCAGCACCATTCTTTCTTCACCCACTCTCTCCAACACAACTTCATTTTTTATTCTGTCTGTCCATTTCACACGCTCCATTCTTATCCATATCCACATTTCAAATGCTTTTAGTTTCTTCTCTTAACTTCGTCATAATGTCTATGTTTATGTCCCATACAATGCCACACTCCACCCAAAGCAATTCCTTAGTTACTCTTCCAGAGGTCCGCAGAAGATGCTCCTTTTTCCATTAAAAGCTTCATTTGTCATTGCTATCCTCCTTTTGACTTCCTAACAGCAGCTCATGTTACTGCTTATAGTACACAATTTGAATCTGTCCACTTGTTCTACTCCCTCGTTTCGAATTCGTACGTTTACCTTCTTTATTTTTTGTCCGATAACCAGTCTTCGTCTTGTTTGCATTTATCCTCATCACATACTGCTCATAGTTGTAATTTATCTCCTGTAGCATATCTCTTACTATTGTCTCCTCTTCTGTTAACAATGCTGTAGGCCTATCATCAACAAATCTTACACACTTTATTCTTCTTCCTATTACTATCGCTCCTACTATAGTAGTCATGTAGTTCTTTCTCATGGCTAACGATGATTTTTCTGAATAAGTTTATGTTGAATATATTTTATGGGAACAGCAAAATGATATAACCGAGATACGGAGAATCGCGCAACGCTATATTTTGTAAGGACACAAAGTTATTTTATCGTGTTTGCGTCGTCTGATACTGTTACAAAACAGCTGACTTACCTAGTAGCTTGCCGTTTACTGCTTGCGTCGTCCATGTCAGGGCTCGCAGGAGGTTGCAGAGGACCAGGAGGGGTCCGGGGCTCTCCCGGGGCGGCAGGGTCCCCCTCCAGACCGACCTGAAACACAACATATTAATAATTCTGAGATCGATATTAGTATAAAACAGTACACTAATTTACTCAGATACTCTTTAACAATATGGTGCATGGGTAGTACCCATTGAAAGAAGTGACAAACACTTCACAAACTTATAACTTATGTTACTATCAGCTGAGTGTATTATAGTCTTTATTTATCGCGGGTTACTTGTCCACAAATTTGATAGACTTACGGCTTTATTCAGGACCTCACATCAATTTCATTTTCACTTATATTCGACTTTAGTATGCAGAAGACGCAAAATTTGTCAGAACTTAATTTACACTTTAGTCATAACTTAGCCAAAATCTAGTAAGATTCAAGATACATAAAAACCAACCTTATTCCTCACTTAGTGCTATAATTTGTCCGAACAACTAATGAGACATTTATTTACTACGACTATTTCGTTTATATGACGACATTTCATTTTCGACCAATGAAGTGTAATGAAATTTTGAATTCCAACCAAACATAGTCATGCATCGCGATAATTTCTTCAGCTCGATTTATCACTATCAATTTATCGCATGGTCGTTCTTTTGTTTACTCAGTGTCGCCAACTGAGGAGCATGAATCCACTGTACTAAATAAAGTTCGAAATCCTACTTCCACATCTACATCTTTATCTTCTAACTCCAAGTCCATTGTATCTGAAGAAAACATATTAATCAGTTTATTTGTATAATACTATAATAGTACATTATGCAACGAGCCTATAATGGTAATAATTAAGACGCAAGTATGATTGTTTATGAAACGAGCGCAAGCTCGTTTCATAATTTTCATACGAGCGTCTTAATTACCATTATAGGCAAGTTTCATACGACTTTTTATGCTCGACCATATTTCTAACTTGAAATTATTTAAAATTAGGTCTTCTTATGGTTATGTGCGAACTGACCTGAATTGTGAGGTGTGCGCAGACGCGAAAGTATTGATTTTTTCCGAGGCAGAATGTCATTGACCTTGGCAGAGAATAATATGAAGATTACTCTGATATAACCAGGAAATTGATTTAGAATTGAAAAACGAGATGACAAATTGAATTTATTTGAATATTATTTACAATTAACGCTAATTATTATAGTAACAGAACATAACCTTCTGCGACAGTATTGGATTTCCAGCCTCCGTGACTTTTCGCTAATTGTCTTTCGATTGCATATCCGAGAATAATCGATATAACGGTACAAAGCTGACTTGTCATTGGCTGAACACCTGAACTTTAATGAGTAGGTGTACTTTACTGACATGCATTAAAGGACTGCTACCAGGTGTATAATTACTACATTTCGGCATGGTCGAGCATAAAATATTTAAATTAAATTATTTCAGCAGATAATGAACACATATTTCTGTTATAACAAGAGAAAAGCGCAGTACATGTAATTAACACTTTTAAATGTGTATTTCGCTTTTCTCAATTAGAATTACTGAGTAGCATCCAATTTCTTTATTGCAGTAATCGTTAATCATCTATTTCGACTTCACAATGTCTGAATAGGTTAAGTATTCATAAATATGCAATTATTAACATTTTGTGAGCGAATTTTAGGTATATATTGTTTACAGTTTTATTTTATTCACGAAATACTCCTAATAAATGTCACTCGAGGTCTGAGATTTACCCAATAAATAAAGATCGGCAAATCTCAGACCTCTTGTGACATTAAACTGTAGATAAAGTTAAATTTAAAGATCTCTAATACCTTTAGTTAATAGCGAAATTCTAAGAATTCATCGATTGTGCGTTCCGTGTCATTTTATTTGCTTTCTTATTCTCAAGTTATGCCTATGTAAACATAACCTCAGTCTTATCTCCAGTTTTACTACTTTATTCTGAAATTTAGCTATAAAGTGTATTTTAAAATTCTCCACCACCACCATTATTATTATTATTATTATTATTATTATTATTATTATTTTCACGTAAAATCTATGAAGAAAGAGGATCTGACTCTTTTTTTGGATTGGTTAAGCTGTAAAATATGTTTGTGCAGCATAACAAAGTTTGAAAAGGTTATCTACAATAAACTGCAATTTTTTATTCATCTTACTTATAATTTTAGGTATATTAATTTACTTTATTCAACGAAGATCAAGATTTCAATTCGTCCACCGTTGTAGAGTAACGGATAGCGTGTCTGACCGTGAAACTAACGGGCCCAGGTTCAAATCCTGGTTGGGACAAGTTACCTGGTAAAGGTTTTACTCGGGGCTTTCCCTCCACCCATTAAGAGCAAATGCTGGGTAACATTCAGCGCTGGATCCTGGACTCATCTCGCAGGCATCATCACTTTCATTTCACTCAGACGCTAACAGTTGATAAAGCGTCGTAAAAGAACTAATTAATAGTAATATTATAATTCAATTTTCATTTAATTTATATTATCAGTACCACTTATTTTTTGTCCTCCAAATTTCGTGTCATATCTTCTTCTATGACAAAACTTAAACGACGTCTGATTTATTTTTCACCACACCTTTATATTTGTAATTAAGTTCTTTGATGGAGACCTACACTTTCATCTGAGATTCCTTCCATTTCAATGGATGTTTCTAAAAATAACAGGTTTAAAACGAAATGTAGCCAGCAATGAATGAATGATCTCCGCACTTGCTGCATGAGCAGCTGTGGGGTGGAGTAACTACGTCATTATAATATGATGACGTCGAACACCAAGTTCACTTACTTTTGGACAACATTCGACTTTTTTCTCAGCTCCACCCATCCTTCATCACATGGTAACGCAGAATTCCTGCACGGAAATATACGTACTTCGGTAAATCACAATAATATGATATGCGTAAATAATCACTAACAGTCTTACTAATAAACCGTGTATAGTTTTTATACGAGACTTATGCAGAGTTGAGACAGAAAACGTTACTAATAAACCGTGAATAAGCTATGGACGTATAAACAGGCTGTAATTATACAATGGGAATTGCTTTGCAGTAGTTATATACACGAAACCCCTTGTTTAAGCGTTGTATATAGGGAAAAAATGGTAGCCCCTCTAACAGCTGTTCGTATCGACTGTCATTTTATGATGATGTTTACCTTGTAACCACAGAAGAACAAAGCAAAGATCATAGAATTATTAGAATAATATTGCTGTAGCTTGTACTCTTTGACCAAATTGTAGTGTGGTAATCGATTAGAGCCAGTTGCACTATCGATATTTAACACGCCACACTAGAGCGCTCTACCGGATGCAGTAGAGAACCTCAGATATTCTATTACCTTTCGTAACGAAGTAATGACGAAACTATGACGTAGCTGTGTAACAGTTATACTGTTATACACGACGTATGTAGTGATTATTAGTAAGGAATTTACACACGACTTTTAAACGAGCTACTCATTGTATAAGACAGTTAAACGTCTGTATATAGAGTTTTTATTAGTAAGACCGTTGGTTATTTAAGACGGCGCTCATTCTGTCGGATCCCGGCCACTTAGTCACTCATAATGAGTGCACCTCTGCACATTGTATGTTGGACATTGTGCCACTGTCACAAAAGTGGAAGTGAGAGGATTCAATCCGGCACCGGAACTGGAATCCTGTGTGGCTTAGTGGATAAAGTGTCAGCAGGTAGACCTGAAAACCCGGGTTCGAGTCCCGGTGTCGAAGAGAATTTTTCTCCGCACCACCCATCCATCATATGATAATGCAGAATTCCTGCACGGAAATATCATATGTACTTCGGTACATCGCAATAATACATTTGACTCAGTCAATGGAGGGATAGGCCTAATAATTGTCTTCGAATACGGATCCGGCACTTTACGCCTATTATTATTTCAATGTACCGAAGTACATATATTTCCATGCAGATATCCTGCGTCATCATACGATGAAAGAGTAATGGAACGGAGAAAAATTCTCTCCGGCGCCGGGACTTGAACCCGGGTTTTCAGCTCTATGTGCTGATGCTTTATCTACTTAGCCACACCGGATACAACCCCGGCGCCGAACAGAATTGTCTCTGATTGAGTTCCAACTCTTGGGTTCCCTCTAGTGGCCGCCTCTGCACTACGTCATAGATGTCTATGAACATAGGACCGAAGTCCACACATGTGCTGAGGTGCACTCGTTATGAGTGACTAGTTGGCCGGGATCCGACGGAATAAGCGCCGTCTTAAATCACTTCGTGATTTACGCATA
The DNA here is from genome assembly GCF_040183065.1 of Periplaneta americana. Classification (NCBI taxonomy): domain Eukaryota; kingdom Metazoa; phylum Arthropoda; class Insecta; order Blattodea; family Blattidae; genus Periplaneta; species Periplaneta americana. The sequence continues at coordinate 186,066,378 of NC_091117.1, read as the reverse complement.
TCATAATATATTATTTCAATGTGCTGTCGGATCCCGGCCAACTAGTCACTCATAACGAGTGCACCTCAGCACATGTGTGGACTTTGGTCCTATGTTCATAGACATCTATGACATAGTGCAGAGGGCGGCCACTAGAGGGAACCCAAGAGTTGGAACTCAATCAGAGACAATTCTGTTCGGCGCCGGGGTTGTATCCGGTGTGGCTTAGTGGATAAAGCATCAGCACGTAGAGTTGAAAACCCGGGTTCAAGTCCCGGCGCCGGAGAGAATTTTTCTCCGTTCCATTACTCTTTCATCGTACTTTACGCCTACTTTATATGACCAGCTTCAGACTTGAGGAAGTGAAGTTGAAGTGACGTTCTTGAATACGGCCCTAAGTTCAGAATCCGAGTGAAGAGAGTAGAAATTTACAACACGATCGAGTCAACCTACGGGTCCCATATTATGAATAAACATTTATAAAAGCATTAGACTGTTGTACTTTTTAACATCAGCCAAGTTACAAATGTTCCATAATATCCTTTTAAACTCTCCCCTAATACACTGATAAAACTTCAACATTTTAACTGACATCTTCATTATTTGGATATGAATTGATATGTTGAAAGCGAATGCCATTTTTACTGGGAGTCCAGTTTTATTTACGTATTTAGATAAAGCCTCGTGCGTTTGTTTCGGCATAGCCACTGCAATCTGGAACCCATCCGCTGTGGAAACACAAACATAATGGCGTGATTGGGGTATTCGAGGTTGCTCGTTCTGATAGGGGACGACATGCGAGCTTTGCGACAATTTGCACAGGATGTAGGGAACAGGACGACGGCGTTGTATGGCCAATCATCACAACGCAACGCGACGTATTCAGTGGCCTACATGCACTCAAAGCACAAAGGGTTTAAACGCCGTATTAATATTAACACAGTGAACTTGAGTACGTGCCATTTAAAGGCGATAATCAGTTAAATAATAATAATAATAATAATAATAATAATAATAATAATAATAATAATAATAAGCATTTTGCACTACACCATGATGGTTTACAAAATATAATGTTGTTCCTTGGCCCTTCACGGGATTGCGTTTTTGGTTAGTGCATGCATGCATGCATACATACATACATACATACATACATACATACATACATACATACATACATACATACATACACTATAATAAATATTACGGCTTAGAGTACAATTAAGGGCCGATTTCACCAACATATTACCAATCCACAATTAACTAAATGTAATTTAACTTAAATACGGAAGTTAAATCATATTTAATTCGTTTGCATTTCACCAAACTAATACGCGTTTAAAATAAAGTCAACTAATTTAATTTCCAATTAAGTCATCACAGCCTTGAGAATCACATTAGAATCACAGTGTGGTGTGATAATTTCACAGGTCATGTGGATGGAGAGGTAGCTGATACAAATCACAAAGTGTGCCAGTGGTGGATTACGTCATTTAGCTGTTACCAATGGCTATTTATTTATCGAATTATCAACATATACTTACTTACTTACTTACAAATGGCTTTTAAGGAACCCGAAGGTACATTGCAGCCCTCACATAAGCCCGCCATCGGTCCCTATCCTGAGCAAGATTAATCCAGTCTCTATCATCATACCCCACCTCCCTCAAATCCATTTTAATATTATCCTCCCATCTACGTCTCGGCCTCCCCAAAGGTCTTTTTCCCTCCGGTCTCCCAACTAACACTCTATATGCATTTCTGGATTCGCCCATACGTGCTACATGCCCTGCCCATCTCAAACGTCTGGATTTAATGTTCCTAATTATGTCAGGTGAAGAATACAATGCGTGCAGTTCTGCGTTGTGTAACTTTCTCCATTCTCCTGTAACTTCATCCCTCTTAGACTCAAATATTTTCCTAAACACCTTATTCTCAAACACCCTTAACCTATGTTCCTCTCTCAGAGTGAGAGTCAAAGTTTCACAACCATAAAGAACAACCGGTAATATAACTGTTTTATAAATTCTAACTTTCAGATTTTTGGACAGCAGACTGGATGATAAGAGCTTCTCAACCGAATAATAACACGCATTTCCCATACTTATTCTGTGTTTAATTTCCTCCCGAGTGTCATTTATATTTGTTACTGCTGCTCCAAGATATTTGAATTTTTCCACCACTTCGAAGGATAAATCTCCAATTTTTATATTTCCATTTCGTACAATATTCTGGTCACGAGACATAATCATATACTTTGTCTTTTCGGGATTTACTTCCAAACCGATCGCTTTACTTGCTTCAAGTAAAATTTCCGTGTTTTCCCTAATCGTTTGTGGATTTTCTCCTAACATATTGACGTCATCCGCATAGACATGAAGCTGATGTAACCCGTTAACTTAAGTACGGAAGTTAAATCATATTTAATTCGTTCGCATTTCACCAAACTAATACGCGTTTAAAATAAAGTCAATTAATTTAATTTCCAATTAAGTCATCACAGCCTTCAGAATCACATTACAATCACAGTGTGGTGTGATATTTCAAAGGCCATGTGGATGGAGAGGTAGGTGATACGAATCACAAAGTGTGACAGTGGTGGATTACATCATTTAGCTGTTACCAATGGCTATTTATTAATCGAATTATCAACATATATTTACACCAAATTATTACTTGAATCATTTCCCTACAGTTACTTTTTTAAACACATAACCTACATTTGTTTGAAAATGAACATAATGCCTGTTACTCTCTTCAGTAAGCCAATGTGTAATGCTTTTTATGCAGCATTTGATAGAAGAGAAGGTGGAAATATGGGCTACCATTTTGTTTACCTCATAATAATGGAAAATGGCGTGGCATATTGCTTGGAAATCTTTATTGATATACAAAGTAATTATTCAGATACAATTTTTCCAGTCTTATAGGTCAATAGTTGCAATAAATATTTGCATATAATTACTTTTGAAAGAAATACGAACTGGTCCTCTACAGGTAATGGGGTCTAAATATGGGATACCATAAAAATTTGAAAATAAAATTGGGAACAACAAAGAAACACATATAGGTACAACAGAACTCTATATAGGCTACAAAGTACAACATGTTAATACAAATTAACTAAAGGAATGTACATTAATAATGAAATTAGCGCTTTTGTGCAATTCCCAATAATTATGATGTAGTCCAATGGACTCGATTGAAAAACTGTATACGTAACGACTGGAAAAACTTACCACAACTGGCATACATAAGGAATTATTTTAAATAACATAACAATAACGTTCGTTCCGCATAAATATGAAAGGAAATTAAAGAACACGAAACAATGAAAAAAATGCAAAAGTAAATAATGAAGGAAAGACACACAGAGATAGAGCGAAAATAAAAGAAGACACATAAAAGAAAGAAGAGACAGTGAAATCCAGTAGTTGTTTAACGACGCTGTACCAACCACTAGATTATGTGACGGTTCCAAGCTAGACGTAACTATTCCACAATATCACAAAAATAAGTTTATCTTAATCTACCTTGTGGTACGCATGAATAACTGTTTCCTTAACTGCTGAAGGCTGCAACTGTGAGATTAAGTTTGGCAGCATATAGATTTAACAGTTGGGAGTTGAACTAATACCTTGAATATTTCCGAAACTATTTCAGTGGCCTAGTCATATCTGGTTTTAAACCCTTTATATAGCATCAATGGAAT